>NW_027492657.1:0-31231 GCF_021521415.1 Bidens hawaiensis
CGAAGTTATCCACAACTTCGCCTACCTTCTCAAGTTCGCCTAACTCAAGCGAAGTTCTCTACAACTCCGCCTACCTCCTAAGTTCGCTTACCTCAAGCGAAGTTTCTATCAGCGAAGTTCTTCAGCGAAGTTATCCGTAACTTCGCCTACAGTACTTTTCAGAAGAAAATTTTTTTTTTTTTTTGTTTTTTCGGGTTTCTTAGTTTTTGAGAAAGATGTCGTCAATTAACATCTCAGAGTTAGTTAAGATGGAAGTAGAAGCAGGGTCAGCTACTAAGGCCCCAAAGTTGCTTAAAGGAACCGACTTCGTTGCTTGGAAGGATCGGTTTCGAACAATATGTCAAGTACCAGGATGCGAAAATGTGGGTATGCATCAGGATGGTTATATTCCACCAACTATGGAGTACGAAGGTCGTGATCAGATCAAAAAGTACAGCAAAATGGAAGAAGAAGAGAGAAAAAGATGTATGAGGCCGAGAGCAAGGCTCATGCTGCTATCACTATGGCTCTTCCACAAGAGATCCTTCATACTTTTAGAAAGTACAAGACAGCAAGAGAGCTTTGGGAAGCTCTTGAGAACCGGTTTGAAGGAAATGTGGGAATCCGTGCTTCGAAGATCAAATTGCTCAAAAATCAATTCTCGGTCTTCAAGTATCTGAAAAACGAATCACTTGATGATATCATCACCAGATATTATCATCTGATGACTGAACTCAGCAACTATTCAATTGCATACAAAGAAGATCGAGATTGTTGAGAAGCTTCTTGATGCTCTCCCACCAAAATGGGAGATGTATACTGTGTTGATGAGAGAAGATAAAGACTTTGCTGACTATGACCTTGAGACAGCAGTTAACAAGCTCCGAACCTTTGAGCTTAACATGGTTAGAAAGGAGACACCTACGGATCAGGTTCAAGATCCAGGTATGTATGGTGCTAAAGTCAACTCTAGTTCAGGTTCGAAGACTGAATTAGCTGCCTACTACTCGACAGGGAGAGTCGGGCGCCAACTCATCACATGAGGGGCATGTGTCAGTCAACACGAATGGTGATGTTTGCTTTGTAGCAGGTGGATCTAGTGCATCTAAACCGCAAGCAAGCAAGAGTAGTTGCTCTCCAAGTATTCCTAGCAACAACTACTCTAAGATACCTATGAGTGTCAAATCTGCTGAAGAGCAGTTTGCTCTCTATGCTTCTTTTATTGCTTCCTATGAGAACTACATTCAGGGGAAGATTGTTGATCCAGCTATGTTGGATGAAGACTATGACCAGATTGATGCTGATGATCTGGAAGAAATGGATCTGCAATGGCAGATGGCTATGATCGTGAGAAGAGTGAAACGGTTTATGAAAAAGACCGGAAGAAAGTTTGTCGGTGGAAGGCCAGGGTTTGACAAGACGAAGGTAAGATGCTACAACTGTCAGCAAAACGGCCATTTTGCTAAGGAGTGCAGAAATGAGCGTGTAGAACGTGGTCAAGGCATGTCTACACAGCATAATGGGGGTAGTAAAGATTATAGTGCCATGATTTCCAGAGAAGATGGTGAATATAACTTGAACCTGCATTCTGAAGAAATCTTTGAACAGGCAAATTTGGCGAATGTGGAAAATGAAGAAAGTGAGAAAGCTACTGGAGAAGAAAAAGCTTTCATGGCTGATGCTAAAGACCAGCTCTCCGAGGTATGTTCTCAACCTACTTGTTCTAAATGTGAAAACTTGTCTGAGCAATTAGCAACTATAACTGATCAGTATGTTAGTTTGGATGCTGAGTTTAAAACTCTAAAAGAAGATCATCATTTTACAAAAGCAAGAGAAAATAGCTATAAAGTTAAAATAAAAGCTTGTGAAAAAGATATTAAAAGTCTAAAAGCAAAACTTGCTGAAAAAATTCAAGTGATTGATCTAAGCTATGAAGTTTTGGAAGAAAAAACCAAACTAATAGCTGAAAGAGAAAAACAGATTGCTGATCACCAGGTGAAAGTGGTGGAACTGAATAGAAAACTTGAGCAGTTCAGAAATTCCTCTGCTATTCTTGATCACCTTGTTAGTGATCAAGGTTCCTCAGTTAAGAGGGGAGGAATTGGTTATCATGAGGTTCCACCACCTTATAATCACAATTACACTTTTAATCCTAGTAATCAGAAATCTGTTGACTTTGAGGTTGTTCAGACAGTTCCAATTAAGGTAACTAGTAAAGAACCAGATGTTAGTAGAGGCGAAACAAGTCCGCCTGTGTCAAGTGTTAAAATTTCTGTTCCGAGTCCGGTCTCATCAGATTCGGATAAGTCATTCGAGTCGGGTAAGACAAAGGAGGAGGTTGTATTACCAAATAGTGGAGAGAAAGATAAAACAACTAAAAAGAGTTCTCCGCTAAACCCTTATGTCCCACCATATGTGAGACGAACGGGCGGTAGTACAGCCTCGACATCCAAAACAACTGTTGAAAAGAAAGTTGAGCATAGGTGTTGTTTTAGGTGTAATCAATTAGGGCACCTAGTTGCAGATTGCCCTCTGAAGCAGCGATTCAGAGGTGTGAGGCATACCAAAACTGAGACTAAGCCTAATGGTAATTATAATACTGGTAAAAGTGAAAACCATTCAAAATTCAGAAATCAGACTAATTCAGGTTTTCAAAGAAACCAATCTCAGTTTCACACTGCTGATAACCCAACAGTAAGTTATAATTCTTTCAATTCACAAAGGTTTGGAAGGCCTCACAATCAATCTACAAGGAGGTATACTAATAGGACTTACAGGAATTATACAGAGACTAACTTTGGAAAGCCAAAGTTCGGGATGTATAGATCCAAGACCAATTGGTCTTGGGTCCCTAGATTCTAATCTTTTGCTTTAATCGTGCAGGAACAGTTGAACAGGGCTGCCAATAATCTTTGGGTTGTGGATAGCGGCTGTTCCCCGGCACATGTCGGGTAACAAAATCTTGTTACACGATTTGAAACCTGTTCAAGGAGGGAGAGTGAGCTTTGCTGGAGAAAGTGGAGGCAAGATTACAGGAATGGGAACGGTGTCTAATGGAAAGATGACTCTAGAGAAAGTAAACTTTGTCGAAGAATTGAAGCACAATCTGCTGAGTGTGTCGCAGATCTGTGATAAGGAGTACACCGTACATTTTACAAAGAATGAGGCGATTGTGTTGCATCCTGGTTTTCAGATACCAGAGGAGTGGATTGTGATGAAGGCTCCACGTGAGAGGAATACGTATATTATGGATATGAGGTCGACTGAAATGGCCACGGAAGAATCATGCCTTATGACAAAAGCGAGCGAATCGGAGTCTGAATTGTGGCATAGGAGAATGGGGCACATTCATCTTCGGAAGATGAACCACATTGTCAAGAATGGACTTGTGCTGGGCGTTCCCTTGAAAAGTTTCAACTTTGAAGACAAATGTCTAGCGTGCAAGAAGGGAAAGCAGCACAAGAAATCCCATCACACCAAGAAGGTCAATTCTATTGTCAGTACTCTAGAATTGCTTCACATGGATCTCTTCGGTCCCGTGAATGCAAAAAGTCTAGGAGGTACTTCTTATTGCTTGGTGATCACTGATGATTACTCACGATATTCGTGGGTATATTTCCTGAAATCAAAAGATGAAACGGCTCAGATGGTGAAGAATTTGATTACCAAAGTTGAGAACGTTATGGATAAAAGGGTTAAGTTCATCAGGAGTGACAATGAAACGGAGTTCAAGAATTATGAAATGAGAGATCTTCTGCCTTCAGAAAGGGATTGAGCACCAGTACAGCGCTCCGTATACTCCGCAACAGAATGGAGTGGCTGAGAGGAAGAATAGAACGTTAATTGAAGGAGCCAGTACTATGCTGGCTGATTCGAAGCTTCCTGGTGTTCTGGGCTGAAGCTGTTGCTACAGCCTGTTATATCCTGAATAGAGTCTTGACTGTTAAAAGACTTAATAAAACATGTTATGAGCTTATGCATGGGAGGAAGCCCAACTTGAGTGGTCTTGAACCATTCGGGTCCCCTTGTTCGATTTTAAAGACAAATTCTAAATTTGGTGAAGTAGCCGATGAAGGAAACTTAGTCGGTTATGTTGTTGGGACTCCCAACAGACGTGTCTTTAATACATCGACCGGCAAGGTTGAGGTGGTGTGTAACACCGATATCACAAGTTACAAACCGCCAAAACCAAGCAACGGACCTGCTGAGTTTTTTCGACTATGATAGACTTTTTAAGTCTTTTAACATACCTTATTTGGATAGTGCAGAAGTAGAAGAAAGAGTTGCTACGAAGATGATCCTTGATGAGGAAGAAAATCTAGTGCAAAGACAGCTGTTTGATAAATGTCAACCTTCCTCATCAAATGCTATCGATACCCCTGCTGCCTCTCCTGAAGAAGAATTTTTCAATCCGTTTCACTCTCAGCAAGGAACAACCATTGACGAGCTCTCTTCTAACTTGGAAGACAATTTGCATGTCGGTTCGGTTCCGACCACGAGAATTCATAAAGACCACCCTTTGGAGAATGTGATTGGTGATGTGTCCTCCGGTGTACAAACAAGACGTAGCTTGAATGAGCACACCTGTGTTTACACAAGCATTAAGGAGACAGGCATAATCAACGAATGCTTGTACACCTGCTTTATCAGCCAGATTGAACCAAAGAATTATCAAATGGCTCTAAAGGACAGCTCGTGGGTCGAAGCCATGCAAGAAGAGCTGGCTCAATTCAAGAAAATGGAAGTTTGGACTTTGGTTGAAAAACCAAAGAATGTGCATGCGATAGGCACAAAATGGGTTTTTAAGTGCAAGAGAGATGAGAAAGGGATTATTATAAGAAACAAGGCGAGGCTAGTCGTTAAAGGTTTTAATCAACAAGAGGGGATTGATTATAATGAAGTGTTCGCTCCTGTGGCAAGATTGGAAGCCATTAGATTGTTTTTGGCATTTGCTGCTTATAAGAAGATGAAGGT
Organism: Bidens hawaiensis; assembly: GCF_021521415.1. Lineage (NCBI taxonomy): Eukaryota > Viridiplantae > Streptophyta > Magnoliopsida > Asterales > Asteraceae > Bidens > Bidens hawaiensis. The sequence continues at coordinate 4,954 of NW_027492657.1, forward strand.
ATTTCAGTTAGACGTGAAAAGTGCGTTCCTAAATGGGAAAGTTGATGAGGTTGTGTACGTTGAGCAACCTCCGGGTTTTCCTGACCCAGACTTTCCAGACCACGTGTACAAGTTAAGCAAGGCGTTGTATGGACTACATCAGGCACCTCGTGCCTGGTACTCAACCTTATCAGATTACTTGCTTGAAAATGGGTTTGAAAGAGGGAAGATAGATAGCACGTTGTTCTTCAAGAGAGAAGGAAGCGACTTCCTACTGGTGCAAGTCTACGTGGATGACATTATCTTTGCTGCATCAAAAGTCTCCATGTGTCAGGAGTTTGAGGCCGTCATGAAGAAAAGGTTTGAAATGAGTGCTATGGGTGAACTAACTTTCTTTTTAGGATTGCAGGTTGATCAGAAGAAGGATGGGATGTTCATTCATCAGACCAAGTATGTCCATGATGTGCTCAAACGCTTCAAGATGGAGGACAGCACTCCATTCGATACTCCAATCTGCGTCAACCATAAATTGGGTGCTGAGACAGACAATGACGCAGATGTGGACCCAACTCAGTATCGGGCTATTATAGGTTCTTTAATGTACTTAACTGCTTCTAGGCCTGATATTATGTTTGCAGTTTGTCTTTGTGCTCGTTTTCAGGCAAACCCAAAGGAATCTCACATGAAGGGTGTGAAGAGGATCTTGCGATATCTCAAAGGCAAACCTAAGCTGGGGTTGTGGTACACGAAGGGAGGAGACTTGGAGTTGGTAGCTTACACAGATTCTGATTATGGAGGGTGCAATCAGAGTCGGAAGTCAACTACTGGAGGATGTCAGTTTCTAGGAGGCAGATTAGTGTCCTGGCAATGCAAGAAGCAGACATCAGTCGCCATTTCAACATGTGAGGCAGAATGCATGGCAGCATCCAACTGCTGCTCCCAGGTTCTGTGGATTCAACAACAGTTACGCGACTATGGTCTGAATTTCTCACTTACTCCAATTTGTATTGATAACACTGCTGCGATCTCAGTAACTAATAATCCCGTAAAGCACAGTAAAACTAAACATATTGACATACGTCATCATTTTATACGGGATTGTGCTGAGAAGAAACTGATTGTGCTTGAAAAGGTGGATACGCTTGATAATTTCGCTGATTTATATACTAAAGCGTTTGACAAATCAAGATTTCAAAACCTTGTTGAGTTGAATGGGATGATCAATCCCGAGTAACCATGCTTTTTGTGCATATATAAAAAAAAAATGTCACTATCGCTTAAAATTATGTCGGTTACCTCAGTTTGAAGGACATATCCTCGGATATGTTTGGTCCTCATTTTCTACTTGTAGAGTATGAGGGTTGCCATTAACCAGATGACTGAAAGTGACCGGGGCGATTATGATGTCTTTTTATTCTTTCGCTGAAAATTAGTCGATCATACTTAGTTAGAAGGACACATACTTGTATGTGGTCGGTCCAGCTAATCCATTGGATTCGCAGGATAACCGTTTACCTGAAGACTTTGAACTGATCGGGGCGATTGAAGTCAAAAATTTTTTTTAGGGAAATGAAATTATTTTTCAAGTCTACTACTTCGTAAGAAGTTCTGTTACTATGTTTTAACAGAAAATTGATCCAACCTTGGAAAATGATAGATTTACTGATTCTGTGTGCTTAACTAGTGAAGTTATTAGGCTTAAAAGGCTTTAAAACAGTCATTGTATGTCATGGTAGCTTTTTATGGTGCGTAAAAGTAGATGTGATACAAACTAAATCTACTCGATTTTACGTGGAAACTCCTTAAGAGTTTTGCATGTCTTCATATATATCTTTCCGAATGATAGGCAAAAAAGTGATTACCCAGTCATACACGAGCCCGTAAGTGTTCTGATTCCCGTAAAGATAGTGTGTGAAGAAACTGCAGTGATCCAAATTCGGGACTTGTAGTTGTTTACTACTCTGAAGTCTATGTAAATGTTTATCGTAAAATAAAAAAAATAAAAAAAACCTTATGAGTTATTGAAACATTCTAGAGCTGACAATGTCAAGACTTCTCAATCATGGAGTAAGAAAGAGAACGGGAAGCAGATGAAGAGTACTTACAAACTTAATCAGACACTATGGGTTGAAGTCAATTCGGGGTGACTTGGGGAAAGCCAAATACGCTTTGAGAATAGATAGGAGGCATCATAATCTCTGAGTTGTTGCCCACTTAATTTTTGAGCTTAATTGAACTTAACTCGTATCACAGAAACGATGAAAACCATCTTAAGTTATTTACCTGCTTACAACCTGTTTCTTTATGTCATAATACAGCTAAACACGGATCTATGTGACAGTCACGTAGTTAGTATGATTCCTGTTCGGATCTTTTCTAAAACGTAGTAGTCCCTGTCGAGACTGAAATTTGATCCCTTGTACTTTAATTTTTAAAAGTTTTTCGTACTTAGGTAGTTTATGATTTTATAACTGGTTACTTGGACTTGATCGTGTCATTTAATTCTTAAAGGGAAGTTTTTAAAACTTAATTGCAAAATGTTCAAACTATAGGGGTTTATTTTGTAAAATCGGCGAACTTGTGAATAACTTCGCCCTAGGCGAAGTTATCCACAATTTCGCCTGTGTAACTCCGCCCCTATATAAAGAATACTTAAGGTCAAACAGTTCATTATTTTCTGAAATTCGGCGAACTTATTCTCTCGATTAATCCAGCGAACTTGTCCTTTTTCCAGCGAACTTATCGTTTTTTTTTCGATCCTTGTGCTTATTTTTCCAGTTTCCGTTTCGATTTCAAAGGTGTGTGTTGTCATTATATCGTATAATCCTTGTTCTCCGATAATAATCAGTGGTCGTTTCGACCCGGTTATGGACCTCGGACCGTCGGACAGTTCAATCGGATTTTTCAAAAATTGTTTTACGTGAATCTAATCAGTTTGATCGTCTAAATAACCTTAAAATCATGTGTTTCGGACCCCTCAATCGTCAAACTAACCATGAAACATCAGATTTTCGAGTTTGAATCTGCTTACTGTCGCCGATTCATATTCAGGCGAACTTATAGGTTAAGCGAAGTTAATAGACGAAGTTACAGTTGAAGCGAAGTTGTTTACCAACTTCGCCCCACCTTTAACTTCGCCTATACAGAATAATCACAACTTCGCTCATGGTAACAGGCGAACTTGTGGTTTGCCTTGACGGTCATCTAACTTGATCTGTTTGTTGCAGATATGGCTGCAGTAGCAGGTGCTGGAGGTGCTGGAGGAGATGATGGAGGAGATAATGAGAGACAATTCTTTCCGGGTCATAACATGTATATCACACTTGACCCAGACGCGAGTGGAGTAGATGATTTCCGCGAAATCATCACATTCCTGCTACGCTCGCGGATATTCCACGCCATTACGACAACTCTGCCGATTTCCTTGCCCAACATTGAGGATTTCTGGCAGACGGTGGAATATGACTGCCGCGTCGACCCCCCGGTGATGCGTGCAACGGTAAATGGTCAGGATGTTCAGTTCTCGTCTGAACAAATCCGGGTGGCTTTGCAATTCGGAGAGGAGACGAGGGACGACCCGACAGAGTTTGTTGCTCCGTTCCGTGATGGAGCATTTCTACGAATGGGATATTCTGGTCCCTTGGGGGATACACAAAGAAGGAAAGGTTTCTTGCTCGATCAGTGGCGCTTCCTCATGCACGTAATGATTGTCTGCATGTCAGGGAGGAAGGAGGGCACTGACGGGATGGGCGCGACCTTGCAGTCGGCGATGACTGCTCTGACTTATAACAAGCGTTACAGCTTGAGTCAGATGGTCTTCTATGAGATTGATCGACAGCGAAGGGCGATGAGGCGTGAGAGATTTATCATGTATCCAAGATTTCTCCAAATGATCTTGAATCATGTTGCTCCCACGTTGCCTCAACGTCGCCCTATCAGATACGTGGAGAGTGTGAACAAGCGTATCTTTGCTCAATGTAGAACTTCGAGTGCTACAAGCAAGCCTGAACTGCGTCTTAGGCATACTCCACTGTTTGGGTATTTAATCAACCCGGAGTATGTTCCTGCTAATGGGGACGAGTTTAGAGATCCTCAAACACAACAGGCGGGAGCACCTCAAGATGTACCTGCTGCGCCTGTTGTGACAGCTGAAGAAGAGGTAGACCTTGACGCTGCTTTTGGCGGCCAAGGATTTTTTGACATGGACCGAGTTGATCTTCAAGAAAATATACAGGTCTCGGTTCCACAGAGTACGGGAGTAAATGTTACTAGAGCAGCTACGACGGTGGATGACTCAGATTTTGATGATGTAATGGATGAGTCAAGACGTATGATGGTGACTCAAGAGAGGACGTATGGGAAGAGAAAGAGGACAGATTACAACAGTGAGTCAGAAGAAGAAGAAGACATTCATAAGTTGATCAGACGTTCAAGAAGGGACAGGACAGGTGCAGGTAGGGGAGCTGGTGAGAGCTCTAGAGTCATACGTTTCGCTCTGCCCGCACTGTCCGGTATGTCAATTGTCCCTACACCATTACAGGTCACAAGGCCAAGCGCCACGGACGTTCCCGTGGTGGCTACATCATCATCTGTTAGCCTCCCATCCATCACACTCCAGCTGACGACTCCAGATATTGTATCGTTGCCGCCTCCAACGCTTACTCCGTCGGAGGTTGTTGCACAGGTTATTGAGTCGACAGTGGTTCACACTGCAGGGTTGTCGGTCACGATACCACCTGCGGTTACGTCCACAGCTACTTCTGATGTCCCGGTTTCATTCGAAATCCCTCCTCAGTATACTCAAGACATATCTCACATGAGGTTCGATTTCGATGCAACCCTATCAGACTCGGAAAGAATAGCTGCACTAGAGCGGGTCGTGGCAGAGCAATCTAGGATATATCTTATCCAGACCCAGGCTATTCAGCGCCTAGTAGCAGAAAATCAACTACAGTCGTCCCTCCTGGTTGAACAAGGAAAAATTATAGATGCTATGAAGGAGTGACGGCAACTTCGCCTTATAACAGGTAATAAGGCGAACAGCAGAATCGAAAGTAGCAGGTTTACTTGTCCTGACTAACATGCGGACTCTCTGTGGTAATCCCCTCACGTAACACTTGATTCTATTCTAAAAGGGAAAACACAAACATCATCACTCAAGGAACTATTTAGTACAAGGATAGCAAGGCTAACAGGTAATAACAGTGGCCAGCTGTGACTAGCTGATCACGTTGCTTTCCGTGTCCTATACACTTCCCTTTATGAGTCTATTTGTGCTGGTTCTACTTAAGCAGTTAGTCAAATCAAACAATCAATTATTCCTATCCCTGCCGTTCACGTATCTTTTCTTTCTCAATAACATATATCATTTAATCATACACTTTACCTTTACTGATCTTGCTTGAGCGACACATGGCTATCTTGAACTGGCATCTTCTTTCTTTCTCATTTTAAATCTCATTCTCTGTTCGAGTCTAAGCATATAGGATGCTTAAATCTCTCGAACTCATGCTCTGATACCAACTTGTAAGGCCCCGAACCCGGTAGCCTTACTTTAGCGTCGGATTTACTCATAAACACAGTTCTTACAAATCAGAGTTCATTAAAACTTTCGCGGAATATAAAAACTTTCATAAAACATTTCATAACAAAACACGTCTTGTCTTAAAACATCATTTTATCTTTCAAAATAAACGAAACATTAAACTTAAACGTCTTGAGTCTTCCGATGCCAGCCTCTTATTCAGTGCCACGTGTCTCCTCAAGCGAGCTGCCTCATCCTACTCACCTGCGTGCATACTAAAAGTCAGCTACGCTGAGTGAGTTCTAGTTAATCGTACGCCATACAATACAACACATACATACATATCCGAAGATACATATCCATACTTCACTAGTTACCCTGCTGTTCTACATACATACTTGCTACCATACATACATATCTACAATCACTAACCTTAGTCTACCGAGAGTACGTTCATAGTCCGCCGTCTATACCTGTACTCACGATCGTGAACACGTAAAAGGTCTGCAGTCCTTACCTATGTTCACCATTCATGGTACGTACAAGGTCCGCGGTCCTTCCCTATACCATCATACATCCACAACACGTACAAGGTCCACGGTCCTTCCCTATGTTGCAACCTAATTCATAGCACGTACGAGGTCCGCAGTCCTCCCCTATGCTAAAGCACGTGTAAGGTCCACAGTCCTTTCCTGTGCTGACGCCTATCTATATTACGTATAAGGTCCGCAGTCCTTATCTACGTTACGTATAAGGTCCGCCGTCCTTATCTACGTTGGCGTCTATCTCCTATAACACGTATAAGGCCCACCGTCTCTATCTACGTTTACATCTATCATCTACATTACGTATAAGGCCCGCAGTCCTTAACTACGCCATCACCTGCCAAGTCTATGTCCAACAGAAATTAGAGGGATTTGCCATCCTAACTTACTATGTCGAACGTAGAACTCACATACCATTCGTGTACCTGTATACACATACTTCACATATACAATAATTACATTATAGCATAAGAACACTCTAGGCGTTCTCTACATCCTGAACTCTGCTTCTTCCTCTGATAGTTGTAAATCCCTTCTTTAACTGTGCTAGGCTGACTGTATAAGTTACACGTATCAATACTCGCCTGATCTAATCTGGTGGCCTAGTATTAGCTTACTTTTGCTTATCGTTTTAATCTATTCTCTAATCGAACTTGACTTTAGGCGAAGTTAAACCTTAGGCGAACTTAGCTTTAGGCGAAGTTAAACCTTAGGCGAACTTAGCTTTAGGCGAAGTTGTCATCAGGCGAACTTGGCTTTAGGCGAAGTTGTCATCAGGCGAACTTGGCTTTAGGCGAAGTTGTCATCAGGCGAACTTGGCTTTAGGCGAAGTTGTCATCAGGAGAACTTAGCTTGCAGGCGTAGTTCATCAGGCGAACTTAGCTTGCAGGCGAAGTTGTCGTCTGCAGCTACTGTTCGTTCTTAAATCCCTTAATCACCTTCGTTTCTTAACCAAATAACTCGATTTAGGTACCCACGGGATCATCTGACCAGCGCCTACAAACCCCAACCATCAAATCGACCTAACATCGATGTTTAAAGGGTGCCATTTAGGCATATAGGTTACGGGTTCTTTTTATCAATCGATTAACCCATCAAATCATAACCATTTTCAGTAAGATTAGCTTTGTTGGATTCGTTTTTACCATACAAACTCAGATCTATCATTTCTCAAATCAACCCGAACCTACACGAACGATTTCTAACTATAAACATACCTTGAACGAGTCGAACTACGAACACGGTTAAGCCTTGATGTTGTTTTGGTCCGTCACAACGTTCCAGCACCAACAAGCTCGGGTTTTCGCCTTCGGATCTTGGTTCGGGTCGTGTGTGTTTTGGGTGTGTGTGTGTGGAATATGTGAGAATGAGGATTAAATGGTGGTTAATGGTATTTATATTTAAGGATCATGGGCTTAAGCCCATGGACTCTCCTTCCTTCTTTCATAACCCAAGTCCATAACCCATATTCATTACCCAACACTAGCCCGACCCATACCAACTCCTACTCTATTTATTTATTTCCCGATAACCCGAGTAAACTTTCCCTCTATTATTAAGTAATATAATTAATATCATTTTGGAAATTTCGGGATGTTACACAAGAACTGAACAAGCTCTTGGGACTTCCACATCTCAGGGGGAGTCAACGAGTGCAGCTGGCGGTTCAGGGGGTGATGATGTGGTGGTTGTGGATGCTGAGGAGGTGTTAGATGATGTTATAGGTGATGAGGATGTGTTACCGATGGAGGAGATAGAGAAGATAGGGGCTGAGATTGTCATTGATAGTGAGATTGAAGAAGGAGAGATTGTGGAGGAGAACGTTGAGCACGAGATTTCGGAAGTTGATAAGGCAGATATGGGTCAAGATATGGGAAGCGATGAGACGGAATGGGAGGAGCAGCCAAGATGGAAAGAAGGCTACGCTCAGTGGTTCGTAAAGACTAAGAAACCGGCGGTCACTACTATGTTCAAGAAAAGTTACAACATAAGGGGTTATGCTGAATCGAAAAAGGGGATTATATGCTGGTTATATGATGAGCAGTTGAGGCTTTTTGTGATTAAAAGGTATGATGGGGTTCAGTATTTCAAGAGGCTGTTGAGATCGTTGAATACGTTGCCTGAGTGTGAAGTGAAGGACTTAGCCAGGTTGGGGTTGATAAACAGGAGTGATGATAACATGGCTAGGGTCATTGGGAAGATAGTCTGGAAGGAAAGCATAAAGGAGAAAAAGTTCGAGCTGTTGAAACCACAGAAAGGAAAGCTTGTTGAAGACAAAGACAGAGGAATGAGAGCAGATGGCAAGCCTTGGATGATCATGAAGTATAAGCCGATCCGGTGTTTAAAAGAAGTGCCGATGAAACAAATGCCCAAGGATGTGCTCAAAGATCTGAAGTGGTGGTATGTGGATTGTGAAACAGCTGAAGCAGTAGTGGAGGATGAAGATGAACAAGAGCTGATGAGAGTTTATGATCCTATGCATCTAGTGAATCTGTCTCAAGCTGATCTGCAGGTGCTGAACGAGAAAAAGATATTTTATATTCCTGCTTGGAAAGAAGAAGCAAAGAAGTATCAAAGAGTTGTTTCGGTTTGTGTACGAGAAGGCGTTCATGCTTGAAGATGAAAGATACAAGATTTTTGGGATTACAAGACACGTGTTTGAAGATAAAGATATGAAGCTACTGCCAAGGGGGAGTCTGTTGGTACATGATGTCAGTAGTTCAGTGTTTAGTGTCTGTAATCGAGTTAGTTGGATTTGTATTTTGTATTAAGCGAAGTTAGCTCACAAGTTCGCTTATATAGGCGAACTTGTGGAACAAGCGAAGTTAGTGACAACTTCGCCTAAACATGTTAGGCAAAGTTGTCGTCTCTTATATACGGCTAGGTTATGGCTGAATTAGGAGAATCAGTTTATGAGTTGTTCAGAGTTTTTGTAATCGGTGATCAGTGAATCACGTGTTTCCAGTTGCAATACAACGTGTCTTTGTTTATTGTAACGTGTGTTTGATTGTGTTAACGTGTATCGTCTTCTACGCTCGTATCGTCTTACGTAGGGATTCCGCACCTACGTAGAACGAGATATTCCGTGTAGATCCGGCTGGGAACCTACACAAATGTTCATACAATATCCAAACAAAACAAAAGTGCATCAACAATCAAAAGTCATAAATAATATTTTCTCGTTAATTATTTTTAGCATTAAATCTTTAAGTGATCTTGTACAATTATTTTAAAACAACCAAAACTTTTTTTTTCTTTTAATCTTTTTATAAAGTGTTTTTTTAAGAAAAACTACATCATTAGCTTTTTTTTCTTTTAATTTTTTATAAATTTATTTTAAAAAATAAATATAGGGATCGCTTACATTACAAAGAGTTGTATTAGTTTTTAATTATTAAAAAAAGTTAAATAATATACAAACTTGAACCTAATGAAAAAATTTCAAATTGTTTTGATTTTGTTTTTTTATTTATTTTTGGTGTGGGTGTGGGGTGTCGTGGGTGAGGGGGGAGGTTTGGGGAGTCATATGATAAGAAAAACATATAAAAATATTTTTTTTTATTGTTTTTTATAAAGACATTAGACCAATATTCTTTAAATATATTTTATAAAGAAAAAAATTAGCTAGAGAAATATAATTAAAATGATTTTTAATTTTTTAAAAGAAAGTGTTTTAAATTTTTTTTATTTAATTTGAAAAAAAATTTTCTTTTCTTAAATAAAATAAAAAGTTTATATTTTTTGTTTAACACTTTAAAGAAGACTATCAAATTATAAAAAAAACGTTTTTTTTTGGGGGGGGGGGGGGTAGTATGTTAAATAAAATGTCTTAATCCACGCTTCGCCACTGGATACGTTTTGTCACACCCCAACCTACGGCGTAAATGCCGGGGCGTGAACTGATTGTCACAGCTCACAAGGTTACTATCGTGCACATTATAAGTTTCAATATCTATTAAATAAATTTCAAACGAAAAAAATATTCATACAATATCCAAACAAAACAAAAGTGCATCAACAATCAAAAGTCATAAATAATATTTTCTTGTTAATTTTCTTTTAGCATTAAATCCTTAAGTGATCTTGTACTTTAGTTACTTCACATCAAACGATAACCTGCATATGCGTTGAAGATAAAATAGTTTTGTCAACACGAGGTTGAGTGAGTAAAACACCATATTTTTCATGATTATATAATAATTAATAAGAGAGCAGACTGTGTCAAGTGAGATAAGCAATTTAACCATATCATATAAACAATCAATCAAACCATAAAGAAAGGTCTAGACCATTGACATGCGAATGGGCATTGGTTACCAAAAATGAGATGTCGGTAAGCTCGATGTCAGATGAACTGAACGATGGCTAACCCGACGGGCGCATGATCATACTAGACTGAGAATATGTTGTACCTCTCCGAATGTGATTCACATAAAGCATATAAGCACATAACAAGTAATGTATAAATTGTTAAACACAAGTGACAGCAGTTGCAAGTTGAGTAATATATAGTAATAAAATAAATAGAATGCATATATCCCAAAAGATTTAAAATAAGTAAAAAGGGGGAGTGAGATACTCACCTGAATAGATGAACGAAACATAAGAGATGAGTTGAGAGAGATGAACCCTTCGAGATACACCGACAAGGATTCCTGGTTAAATAATATAATATTAAATTAATTACAAAAGGTATAACATAATTTAATGAATTAAGACTTTGATGAGATTTGTTGTAGCAACTCGTATTTTAAATTATTATTTATTAAATCATAACCCGGCCCGATTAATGTTCGAGAAATATTTACCAATTAAAATATCGCGTTATCTAGTAATTATTATTTTATTTTATTTGATTATTATATTAAATTATTATATATAAATTATCTTTGAAACATATTCAATTTTAACCCTAATCTATAATTTAATCTATTTTTTGTTTCCACGTCTAAACTTTGAAGACCAACCTGCAATTTTTATAAAACCTATTACCCAAACCCATTTACCCTTATCCAAACCCGTATCTTAGATCCAAACCCGTAACCAAGTGTAACATCCTACTTTCGGTTATAATAATAAAATAAATTTCGTCTATCTTATAGTGGGTCGTTATCGGTTTAGATAAATAGAATATGAGTTAGGCTAGTGTTGGGTAAATGGATATGGGTTATGGACTTGGGTTATGAAAGAAAGAAGGAAAGATCATGGGCTTAAGCCCATGATCCATAATTATATAAACCATTAATCACTCATTTAATTCATTTCTACACATATCCCTTACACCATCCAAAACACACACTTAAGATCTCTCTCTAGTTCCTCTCTTTTCTCTAGCCGAAACCAAGAAGGAAACCGAGCACCGACCCGAGGTAATACTAGTATGATGTTTTATTAACTTAAACCCGTTAGATATGGTCATAAACGACGAGCCGACACCGTTAAACCGTTTACGTCACGAGATCCAGAAGGAATCGGGTATAAAACGAACCTAAGATGAGCTTAGGGGTCACCCTAGCTCAGATCTGGATCGAACGGTGCGAAAAACGGTGAAAAACGAGTCATAACTCGTTTTTTCGGCAAAAACCCGATTTTCCGGCAATGGCGGCGCCGGAAAAGCGGCGCCGGAATAGTGGTACGAGGTTAAGGAATGTCAGAAAATGTTCTGACATTCTCTGACCTAACCCTAGTTCTCTAATAGGAATTTTGCGAATTAAAGGTGATTCGCTAACTGATTCGTCTAAGGGAGCATAACGAACAAGCTCTAGTTCGTGTCCGATTCGTTAAGGGAAAAGGGTGAAGAATTACCCTTGATTTGTATAGCCAGTTCGTTAGAAGAAGATAACGAATTAGATGGACCGATTCGTTACCTGGACTGATTCGCTATGGACTGGTTCATTTAATAACCAGTTCGTTAAAGGGTTCAATTCGCTACATGGATCAGTTTGCTAAGATAAGTCAATTCGTTAAGAGCAAGGTAACGAACTAGACGTTTAACAAAAGGACAGAATGGTCCCTGAACTTATAAAAGAATGGTTTAATTACAAAAAAGCCCTTGAACTTTTTAAGTAGCAAAATTAAATAATGATTTAAAATTCTAATGGAAAATGTGTTAAGATAGTTAATGAAAAAAAAAATTTCCAAGCTGACCTGGCAGCTCGACCCCAGTCAGGGGCTCTGCCCCTTGGACCCTGCTAGGGGCTGTCGTCCCTAAACCCTGCTGCCAGGGGCGCTGCCCCCGGAACCTCATCCGTTGAGGGTTATAATTAGACTAGAAATGCGATGTGGGTAGTGATAGATAATTGATACGTGTAATTGTTATACAGTTAGTCGTGCACAGCTCAAGAAAGGAATAACTATAAACGGCGAACGTAACCGCATTCAGGTGAGTTTCTAGCCCCATTCCTTGTTATGTTTTCGGGGCTGTGTGCATACTCGATGTGATTAGTTAATACACTTATCCTAAGTGATAAGTGTATGCTATATATGTCTTATGTGAATGGTATGAATGATTGCTTGTCGGTACGTGAACGATCTTCGGATATTGCATCTACCGCCAGGCAATGGTTGATGGTATATGTAGGTTGTAAGATAAAGAATGAATGATGTATGTATGTGCGAAACCTACGATTATGTATATAGAAAGTATGTTATGGAGGTATGGAAGAAAGGGTACCGGACCCTAATAATATCCGAGGAAGGAGGGTACCGGACCCTAATAATATCCGAGGACGGAGGGTACCGGACCCTAATAATATCCGAGGATGAAGGGTGACCGGACCCTAATAATATCCGAGGATGGAGGGTACCAGACCCTAATAATATCCGAGCTATGTAGGACGAATGCTCTTTATAATGTAAGGTTAGTTATGAATGTATATGAAAGAATGATGGACAGGTTAAGTATGTAATGCGTACCTTTGGGCACGTATATGTGTATGTAAAGTAAGTTATGTGATTAACTAGAACTCACTCAGCGTAGCTGACTTTTAGTATGCACGCAGGTTAACAGATTGAGACAGTTGGTTTGAGATGGACACATGGCAGGACTGAAGAGGCTGGCATCTGAAGATTTGTCATGATGTTTTGATACTATGTTTTATGTTATGTTTTTAAAAGACAAGTTATGGATGTTTGTAATGGATGGTTGACAGTTTATATTATTCCGCGAAAGTTTTAATTAACTCTGATATTTAGAACTACGTTTATGAGTAAATCCAACACCAAAGTAGGGCTACCGGTAACAGGGCCTTACACCAAGTCAGTTTTCTTGTGCCTTAATCTTCGATGTAATATTGAAATTGAATTCTGCGTGGTGATCCCCTTACCTTATTCGGCTCCACCGACGGATACAATTAAGAAATAACAATCAATTGAGATACGTATTCCTTATTGAACTCGCCGTCCTAACCCATTTATGATTATACTATTGATCGACCACGTTAATTCAATTAAGCATGCCCACACGATCCTCTACCCAGCGAAAACAAAATCCCCTTAACCATTTGAGTTTTCATTAACGTTTAAATGTCTGTTCGTGATTGTATAGTGCCGGCACTGTTACTACCTATTTAACCAACTTACAAGCATCGTAACAGGCAATTGATTATATGTATTTCCTCTTCATGATCTGCTCTCTAATAACCCTAACTTAAATCAAGCGAACTTTGAGTCATATGATCGATTGGGATTTCTAGGGTTCGTTGGTTAATCTGGTCTGTTCTGTCTGAGTATATATAATTTTGTTCTTGATTTTTACCAACTGATCTTCATAGATCAGTTGGTTTGGCCGTGGGTGAGTTTTGTTTGAGCCGGCCATGTTGCCCGGGTTTCGAGTCCCGGCAGCTACATTTTTGGGTATTTTTTTGGCAGATTTAGTTAATTAATATTTTAATCACCTTTAAACCTTTAAGGTACATTATAACGATATAAATATAATATCTAATCTGTAAACCGGCACATTAACGAGTTGTTTTCCGGACTTTGGTTAAATCACGTATATATATATATATATATATATATATATATATATATATATATATATTAGTTGTTAAATTGTTAAAGTTTTTATAATAAAGTTTTTTTTAATATATATATTTGGAATATCCCGTTATTTAACATATTGTATAAATCCCAGTATTTTATAAAAAGATTTTAATTACATAAATACTATTAGTTATTATTACTATTTTTATTTAAAATAAATCTTTATTAACAATAAATATATATATAAATACATTTAACGTATTTTTAGATATTTTATATAATTAAATCATATTATAAAACTTTGATAAGAAAATTAATAATAAATCTATTATTATTTAACTTTCGTAAGATTATGCCCGATCATCAAATCCCGAACGTCTGTCTAGTTTATGATTCATTGTTGAAATCATAGTTATTTATATCTCCGCAATTATTCTTTATTAGGATATCTCGTCAGTATTCCCAAAGAGCTTGATCTACCTTTATTTTTCTTGTTGAATCATTTTCTCCTGCTTAATCGCTAAGGTGAGTATTTCGCTCCCCTCTTTTACTTATTTTAACCGTTTTGGGGACATATGCGTTCGTATATATTTTTATATTATATAGTACTCAACCGTAATTGTTTATCCTTGTGTGTTTATCAGTTTGCCTAACTTGCTATTTGCTTACTTGCGTTGTTTGAATGCTACTTGCTTATTTCGGCAACCGATGTCCATTTGTAAGGCCCCGTTACCGGTAGCCCTACTTTGTTGTTGGATTTACTCATAAACACAGTTCTAAATATCAGAGTTAATTAAAACTTTAAGCGGAAATTAAAACTTTCATAAAACATTACATAATCAAACCATAACTTGTCTTAAAACAACATCTTGTCTTTCAAAATAAACAAAACATTAAACTTAAACGTCTTGAGTCCGATGCCAGCCTCTTAGTCAATGCCACGTGTCCCCTCAAGCGAGCTGTCTCATTCTACTCACCTGCGTGCATACTAAAAGTCAGCTATGCTGAGTGAGTTCTAGTTAATCACGTATCGTATAATACATACACTTACCTTCAATCATGCATCCGAAGATACATAATAGTTACTTTACTAACTTACTTTCATTACATAATTTCATAAATACATTCATACTTTATTATTTTCATACTATATAATTACTGTCCATTCTATCTCAGATATTATTAGGGTCTGGTCCCTCTTTCCTTTGTCTATCTCAGATATTATTAGTGTCTGGTCCCTTTTTACTTCTCTATCTCAGATATTATTAGGGTCTGGTCCCTTCTATCTCAGATATTATTAGGGTCTGGTCCCTCTTTCTTCATCTTCGTACATACTGTTTTTACATACCCATAACATACATATTTTCTTTAATCATTCATACATATTCATATATTGTACATATATCTATCATACACATTCATCTATCATAAACATACCTCCCTTGTTAGCACGTGCAATATCCGAAGATCGTTCACGTACCGACAAGCTTTCACTACATACATTTAAGATATACATACATAACATATAAACCATATAAGGCATACACTTACCAGTTAAGGTAAGTGTATTAACTATCACATCGAGTATGCACACAGCCCCGAAAACATAACAAGGAAATGGGGCTAGAAACTCACCTGTAGTCGGTTACGTTTACCGTTTATGGTAATCCCTTTCTTGAGCTGTGCACAGCTAACTGTATAATATGTACATGTATCAATTAACTATTGCTACTCATATCGTATTTCTATCTTTATATAACCCACAACGAACGGGGATCCGGGGGCAGCGCCCCTGGCAGTGGGGTTCTTGGGGCGGCAGCCCCTAGCGGGGTCCAAGGGGCAGAGCCCCTGTCTGGGGTTAAGCTGCCAGGTCAGCTTGGAAAAATTTTATTTTCAATAGTTGTCTTAACACATTTTTCATTAGGATTCTAAATTATTTTCTAAACTGGGCTTATTTAAATCGGGTCCAAATATCCATCATCTGGCCCAATTTGGGTTCAGGCCCAACAGATTTGTGGCCGAGAACTCAAACAGAGAACCCATTTGACCGAGAACTATGGTTTGACCAAAAACACATGTTTTCGGCCGAGAACGCCATGGCCGAAAACCACATGGCCGAGAACGTAGACCGAGAACACCATGGCCGAAAACCACATGTTGGCCGAAAACCATAGGTTGGCCGAAAACCACCAGCCCAGCTCCTCATTCCACTTTTATGATTTCTACTTTGCTCAGTTATTGATCTAAAGTTCAAATCATGAACTTTTATTATATATTATTACTATTGTATCTTAATCTGGTGTTTTACTCACTCAACATGTGTTGTTGACAAACCTTTCTATTTTATATGCATATGCAGGTTATCTCTTGAATTAGTTGCAAGACTTTGTGAAGATTTAGTGAATAATTATGTTAGAAAAGATAAAATCAAGAACTAAATTTTTGTTTATTGTTTGTTTTATGAGTTGTATTTTGTACTTGACTTATTTGAAAAATTGAATTAATTTAATAGATATTGTCATTTAAATATTGCATGATAGTACCTTAAGAGCTATGACAATCAGCTCACGCCCCGACAATTCCGCCTTAGGTTGGGGGTGTGACATTTGTGTTATGGTTGGGATTAAGATGTTATTACTTGAATGATCGATTAATCTCTACGGTCATTGTTATTTATAGTCTTATTAATTATAAAATCCCAACTAATTACCCAGGATGTAATATATAATTAAATAATTTATGTAATTAAGATATAAGATATGCTTGTAATAATAAAATATAAATAAATAAATATACAAACTAACTAAAATAATCTAATTGAAATATACCTTTAATTATTTAAATAAATAAGTTACTAATATAAAAATAAATAGATAATCATAATGATGTGTAGAAGATTAAAGATGGTATGTACTAAAATATAAATAAATATTTTTTTAAATCTTTTAATGAAAATATATTTAATATGCTTACTATGTTTTATAATATATATAAAAACAAGTTTATAAAGACGTTCAAAGATGACAAAATGTGAATCAAATGGTCGGGTTTTAACTAACAAGAATAAGGTTTAATATCATTAAAATATACGTACAATACTTATAAATATAAATATATATACATATATATAAATAAGTATATATATGCGTAACAAAAGCTTTTAAAGGGATTTGACAAGAAACGTAAAACCAAGATGCCGGTCTTAATAAAATAACGTTAATTTAGTATTATTAAAAATATTCTTATAATATACTTACTTATATGTGCAATACATACATATATACATACACACACACACACACACACACACAAACACGAAAACTAGTAACGAGATTAATTGACAAGACACATTAACGTTCTAACGTCGGTTTGATAAAATACCATTTATTTTATATTCTATACTAATTATAATAATTTATCAAATTCATTTAAATGCCTAAAACCATAAAAATAAAAACTAAGACAGCAAATGGGACTGGCCGGGACTGGAACCCTCGTCCCTGGCCGAAACCCCGATGAACACACATGCCATAAACCAACTGAACTGCGCTAGCAGATCTTGATTGAATGTAAACAAACTATTGAATACAGAAATCGATTTCGCCCCCAAATTTGATTATAAAACCTAAACTAACAATCGGTTAAACCAGTTAGATATAGTTCAATTAATGCTAGGGTTTTTATTATACAGATGAAAACGAATTGAAATCATATAATATTTACCAGTTCTTGATGCGTATAGATGGTGAACGATGACTACACAACCGCGGCTCAAACGACGACTATATTGGTCATTGCAGGCCATGATAGCACACTTGATTCGCTACGGCTTAAGGAGGGTGCAGGGAGGATTAATTGAAAAAACATCGACTTTTAATATGTTTATGATTTACGAGTTAAACCCGATTCGTAAATAAGTAAATTCGAATCACATTGATCATAGTTTCCTTTTTATTTACGTCATTGAGGTTCATTTTACGCGTACAAACGATCTAAGCAAATCCATTCCTAATATACAACGAAGATTATTGATCAAGTAAGGAATTTGGGTCGCGGGCTGGGTGTCTGGATAGGTATACGGGTATGGGTAGGTGGTTAATGGGTTTGGATAATATATTTTATAACAAATTCGCAAATAGGTCCCTCAAGTATAGAGATGGAAATAAAATGGGGTAAAAGTATAGTTTTGGGCAAAAATTGCCATAATGTATAAGTTATAAATATAATATATATAAATAATTAAAAAATATTATCATAAAAATTAATTTAACTTGATATTTTTATTTGATAAAATAACCCGAACGTAAAAGCGGTTCGAGTAATGGATATAAAATAATAGTTTGAAAACCCGAGTTGTTACACGTTTAACTCAATTGATTAGTTTATTGTGTAATTTATATTACAATTAAAAAAAACACGTATTTTGATTAGCTTTTCTTATAATTGTTTTTATCGTAGTACTATATGATAAACTAGTTTTTATCCCCGTATTACGAGGGTTGTTTTATATTATTTGTTTCTAATATTTATTTATTTTTAAAATTTTTATTTTTTTTATTGTATGAAAGTTAATACTATACTTATGGTTTGATGATAAGGTCAAGTTATTCTACAAATGGGAACAAGGATGAGAAGGATTTCTAGCCATACAAAAAGCCCCTAAAAAATAAAATAAAAAGTAAATAAAAAATTATAACTCAAAATTTAATAAAAAAAACGAAAAGTGTAAAAACACAAAAATGTTTCCACCGCCTATCTCGTTCTCATAAAAAAAACACAATTGTAAGTGAAAAAAGTTGTTGTGTCTTTTTATTTATCATTGTGTTTTGTGTTTATTTTCATCATTGTTTGTGACTTTTTTCCTTAACATTGTGCCTTTTTTTTATATTGTGTTATATTACTCAGCATTGTGTTATATTTGTTCAGTATTGTGTTATATTTTGTGATCTATTGTGTCTTTTTTTTAGTTATAATGGTGTGTTTTGTTCATTTTATCATTCTGTCTTTGATCTCGCCATTGTGTCTTTCCGTCATTTTTTTTTTACTTTTTTTGTATTTTTTTATTTTTTTTGAACGATAGTTATGACAGAAACATTTTAGTTTTTTTTATTTTTTTCGTTTTTATTTATATTTTGAATTATGTTTTTTATATTATTTTTAAGGGGTTTTTTGTGTGGTCACAAATCCGTCTCCCACTTCTCATTTTTGCCTCCCTTTGTATTTTAACTTTACCCTTGATGATAAATTGTTTCACAAATAAATGAGATGTTATAACCCAGTTTATAAGCTATATGAGTTTGATAAGACCCAAGACTTTTTTTTACTATAATATTGGGTTTTTAATTATAAATAATATATATCTTTTTTTAAATATATTAATTTTTAGTATATCCCTACTTTATATGCTTTTTATATCAAATGTTTGGTGAGATTAATTTTTAATTTAATGAGATGTTATAACACGTTTAAGAAATATATGGGTTTGATGAGACCCATACCCGTGGATTCGGGTCAAATGAATTAGAAACCTCCATTTAAAAATCAAGCAAATTTGGTGACTCCAAAAAAAGAAGAGCGATCACATCGCGACACGTATAATTTTTATGGTTTCGTTTATATATATTATAAATAACTATTATATGATAAATAACTATGTAGTTTTCATTATACTATACATTTTATATCTATGAATTAGCATGAACTCAGATTTGATTGTGTAGTGTTCCACGTAAACGATGAACTCGGCAACAAGATTACCGACAAAAACCTTATTCTTTCCATACAACAGGTCCCTCTCCATTATTACACATGTAACGAAATTCTAATAACATTTTAAACATTGTGACATTGACATTTTCCAACTTTTTGTAGTCAATATGCACAACTAAGAGATGGAAGACACAACTAAAAACAAGACCAACAGCCGAAGAAAAACATACGACACTTGAGATGACAACAATTGACCGGCCGGGCTTGTTGTCCGAGATTTCAGCCGTGTTAGCCGCATTAAGATGTTATATTTCCACTGCATCCGTATGGACCCACAATGCCTGAGCCACACTCATCATCCAAGTCGAAGATGACTCGAACCATGGGCCTGCCATGGACCCTCAAAGGATAGACCGAGTTCAAGCCCAACTAACGACGGTGGTCAATGCGCATCACATGAACCGAGAAGGGCCTAGTGTAAGGTTAACTTGTCTGGCTATGGGACCAGGGCCGGCCCATAGGGGTGGCAGGGTGGTCGACGGCCACAGGCCCGACACCCCGTTAGGCCCGATTTTTTTTTATTTTAAAAATTATATTTATTTTTATTAAAAACAATATGTATATTTAATGTTTAAATCTAATTACATGACCACTAGCTT
The DNA here is from genome assembly GCF_021521415.1 of Bidens hawaiensis. Lineage (NCBI taxonomy): Eukaryota > Viridiplantae > Streptophyta > Magnoliopsida > Asterales > Asteraceae > Bidens > Bidens hawaiensis. Next base: position 25,353 of record NW_027492657.1, read on the forward strand.
GGTCTAGTGGCAAAGGGGTATTCCTCTCAACCAAAAGGTTATGGATTCAAGTCTCATTTTACATGTTTAATCATTTTTTTATACAAAAATTTTTTACACAACCCAAATTATAACCAAGTAAACCTATATAAAAATTTAATTATTTAAACCAACAAAATACTCATTTTTAATTAAGGTCCAAAAAAATTTTCACCTTCGGCCCAAAATTTTTTTTTGTTTTCTCGGAGCTGGGCCTGTATGGGACCCACGCATACCGAGAGACGGCTGCATCAACTTATGATGGCTGATAAAGATTATGAGGAGAGTTCATTTAGTACACGTGACAAATTTTGTGGGACAACTGTTACGGTTGAAAATTGCCGGGAAAAAGGTTACTCGGTTCTTAATGTCACGTGCCCTAACAGACCAAAGTTGTTAGTTGACACTGTTTGCGCGCTTACTGACTCGCAATATGTGGTTTTCCATGCAACTGTTAGCTCTAAAGGGTCTGTTGTGTTTCAGGTAACTTAATATTATCAACCTAACACAAAATTCGTAGGTTTTAAGTTTAGTCTAATAGGATTTGGGTTGACCCGCAAACATATTTTGCATAGTGACCGTGTTATACTCGACCTAACGGGTATTAGGGTTAACCAATTTATTTCTATATATTTAGACAGAAAAGATGGATTTTAATAATCCAAAACGTACTTATCATAGCCAATAATGACAATTGACTAATGACGATCATAACTTTTATTTCCGATGAAAAAATAACTTTGTTTGTACCTAATAAAAATTGAATAATTTTATTTAGCTTGAATGTTGTAAATTGTTTTGAAATTATATATATGAAAAGGATTGGGTTATTTTTCCTTTAGAAGAGATTGATTTCGGCTAGGAAAGTGAAGTTAGGAGGGTTATTAATGGGTCATAGTTTTGATAACTAAAATTCAGTTTGGCTATGTGTAAGCTATATATATTATTATGTCATATTTATTAGATAAAAGATATATTAAACGAAATTATTTCATTTAAATCTCTACCTTTTGTTTGTGAATTTGTAATTTTAGGGTATTAGTATATTTATATTAAAAATTGGATTGCATCAGTGTTCTGGTCTACATGTCTAACACGATTTTTGAGTTCGTATCATGTTCGGCTTCATGTTAAATTTTCATGTTTATTTGGATTCGACCTTCCAAACCGTGAACACGACCATTTAACACCCGTAGTTTCAAATTTTAATAAACATACAACCCCATTCTAACCATCTCTTTATGTAAATCACAGGAATACAACATAAGATAGAAAGACGGGCAAACAGTAACCTCGGAGACTCAACGAGAAGCAATCACCCAATGCATAACCGCAGCTGTCGAACGAAGAGTATCACATGTACATACTATGCTCAACTGCTTACATAAAACAAACAAACAAATATATTCATTTAGAATTTAACATGACATATACTTATGCTATACCTTTGATATGTCCATAGGGGTTGAAGTTAGATGTGAGGAGTCAAAACCGGTCAGGACTACTATCAGATGTTACAAGGGTATTTCGGGAGAACGGGCTGCCAATTGCACGGGCCAAGATTGGGATACACGGCGGGAAGGCAATCGGGTCGTTTCATGTAACCGATGCTGCGGGGCGACACGATGTGGACCCAGGCATGATTCAGTTAGTGAAGAAAGAGATGGAGAAGTTAAGGGGCGTGGTTTTGGTCGCTAATGAGTCATCAAGTAATAGTAACGTGAAAGAAGAGAAAACAAGACCGCCGCTAGGAGCGTTGTTATGGTTGCAAATTGAAAGGCTTTCGAGCAAGTTTCAGATATGAGAATCGTAACATGAATTCAGAATATGGATTACAAATTGGTTATCTAAATACTTATACAACATTAGTTTTAGGACATATTAAATACATTTATAGTCACATAAACTATATGTAACACAATACTATTTTTGCTTGTAGTGTATAAAAGTTAATTATATTTGTTTCATGCGTACACATCAATAGTCTCTACTCTCTGTTATTCTCAATAGCTCCAGTCTACCACAGTACGTACCATTGGTGGGTTATTAGTTATTTATTAATACGACTGTTGAGTTGCAACATATTCTTGAGGTGCGTATATTTGTATCATGTTACTTAAGTGTTGTGTGACAAAGCTTAAGATGCATTTTTGAGTTACCGTAACAAATTTTATTAGACATAAGAAACTCTTAAACAAAGGTTCTCGTAGCTCAGTTGGTTAGTAAGCGGGAGAACGAGAGCAGACAAACATAAACATATAGGCCCGGTTATAAAAACATTATCAGCAAAAACCAACAAACTCCATATATAATAATAACATAGTTTGTCCAATGTTCATAAACCCTTAGTTTTATTCTTATTACAGACATAAGACTTAACATCTATCTACAACAAAACATAGTACCTTACGGCATCATACTTCAATGTTAGTCTGTCCCCTTGTCTGCCTACAACCTTATTCCACATCCTCCTTCTCATCAACACCCCTCGACATCCCTCCACTTCAAATAAACCAACCCTGCCCTATAATGCGTATACGCCCCCGCCACCACAAACACATGAAAAATATTATGACTATGACCCGCAATGTCAAACTTCCCGGGCATCCACCGTTCGGGCACCCTCGTTGCATAAATTAAACTCCCCACCCCATAAAACGTGCCCATCAAAACCTCGTATCCTGTTGTGTACACCGCCTCGGGTTGGTTCCAAAACAACACAAGTTTATGGAAGATTGGTCCCGCACCCGACAACCCCATCCCGAGAAACAAGCCGGTCCGGATGCTACGGTACTCGGGCCGGTCAAACACAGGTAAAAGTGAAACCATGATGGTGGCGATCCCGAGAATGGTTATGAAGCCGAGATAGAGGTTGCAGAAGAAGGGGTGGCACATGAAGGAGTAATAAACTGAAGGGTAAAACGAGGTGGAGATCAATGCAGCGATGCCTGCGTAATCAAGGCGGAGCATGATGTACGAGAGGCGTTTGGAGTGGCAGCAGAGGAGGTGGCAGAGGCTGCTGGCTAGGAGGCAAAACATGGCCCCGCCTAAGAAGGCGAAGAAGGGCCAGCGGGTTATGGGTCGGTTTATTAATGGGGCGATCATGTTTGCTAGATCTTCTTTCATGCTATGCTGAAAAATAATAATTGGAAAGTTTAAATTATTAGCAGGTTGAATGCGAACACAGTCCATGTATTTGTTTGGGTTAGAGATATTAATCTAACATGGAAGTTTTAATAATTGTGTAGTTTAAACATGACTTGCTTAAACTGTTTGTCTAAATGAGTCTAACTGGCCGAAGAAGTGTGATCAAGTTTTGCATGTGATAAAACGGTTTGTAGGTTGTGATAAATGGGTTACACGAGTCGTTAGTGGGTTGGCAAATCAAGTTCAGTAACTAAACGGGTTGTGGGTTGATTCATTCAGCTAAATGGATTGGCGCATCGACCTGTTTAGCTTTACTAAACATGTTGGCATTAACATTTTGGCGGGCCAACCCGTTACGCTTAACAGGTTGGCACGCCGACCTGCTTAGTGTCAAACTTTTCGCTAAACAAGTTGGCACGTCGACCCGTTTAGCTTTGCTAAACATGTTGGCGTGTCGATGTGTTTAGCTAAACTCTTTCAATCTAGCTAAACACGTTGGCACGTCGACTTGTTTCGCTAGACAGGTTGGTGCGTTTGCCTGTTTGGCTATACTAATTTCGCTAAACACGTTGGCGTGGTGACTTGTTCGAAAAACAAGTCGACACGTCGACCAGTTTCGCTAAACACGTCGACCAGTTTAGCTAAACACGTTGGCATGTCGACCTGTTTCACTAAACAGGTTGGAGCATCGACCTATTTCGCTAAGCACATTGTCGCATTTACCTGTTTAGCTAAAAGGGTGGGCGGGTCAACCTGCTTAGCTAAATAGGTTAGCGTGTCGACTTGTTTCACTTAACACGCTGATTTGTTTCATTAGACATGTTGTCGCGTAGACCTTTTTAACATGACTTGTTTGTTTAGAACAGGTATACCCGAAACCCAACCTATTTATTAAACTTGTTTAGATATGACAACCCAAAACCTGATTATTTTCATATTGTAATATCAATCAACACGGACATACCCTTCAACATATAAAACCCCACTTTTATGAGAAACAATCGACATTACCAGGACACAAGCATCCGTATGGTTGCTATGCGAGAAGCGTTCCGGTAAACAATTACAAAGCAGTTCGACAATATGCCAATTCGAGGGAAAGGTCGTCTTTATCTCCGTACGAATCTTATGCAAATCGGGCAACGAAGGTATACAGGTCAAAAGATCCTCACGCAGCTTATGCACATCCGGAAAATGCTTGAGCGTGGGAAGATCAACCACATTCGGGATCATCCTCGTGCTATAAATGGTTAGCGTTAAGAACAAGAAGAAGCCGATCAAATGGCTACAAAACAATCAAGCAAAGCACCACAAGTTGATCAAAAGCCATAAAAGCAATTGTGTATATAAAGAAAAAGCACTTGTACTTACGTCCAAACATTAAGGGTTTCATTATGAATGGTGAAGATGCTGAAAAAGATCTGCTTTAAAGGCCATTCAGCACGGTAATGGCCTAATATGAATTCATTGTCCTTCATATAGGCAGGTAACGAGTGATATTCAACAAGCTGATACTTGACTTTCTTCCATAATTTCTTTCCTTTTCCTTCCTCTTTGGTTAGAATCGATTCATTCAATTCGTTGGATTCAACACCCGCGTTTGTTTTCCCCATTTCAGCCTGCCGGGATTAGGGTTACGGATCGATCAAATTACCTGAAATGAAGACAACCCACCCAGATGGGGAATATGTTTTGGATTTGGGCAATAATTGAGTCAAGATCAAGTGGTTTTCAGAATTGAGACGCAGGCGGATTCAGCTAGGATTGTCAATTAAAATCGAAATAGAATTTTATGAACCGCCAAAATAAAAATATGCGTTTTAATATAATAATAAAATTGAGGTTGGGGTTTTAATGTCAGCCAAGAACATGCTGGAAGTCGACGCAGATGCGGAGATTCCCAAGTTATTCCGTTTGATTTTCTTGTGTTTCTTTCGTTAGTTAGATCAACCTTTTGTTTTTTTTATTACTTTCCATTTATATATAAAAAAATAAAAAAACTAAGAGAAATGTTGATCCACGACTCCCATCGATATTTTTTTTACTTTTTTGTTATTTTTATTTTTATGTTTCTAACTTTTATTGGATTATTTACATCTCCATGATTTCTCTTTTGGCTAATTTATGGATTAGATATTCATTCTTTTAGTTGAAATCCAGTTAGGCTGATGGGTTGCATAAAGCTGCTCGTGCACTCTTTAAAAAGGGTTCCTATACTAGATAACTAGAAATGAGGCAAAGCTTGTTTGAGCCCGAGTGATCCTGAACTAGACTAGAGCCTAAACTAAAATTTAATAAATAAGCCCGGGCTTAATTACCAAGATTGACCGGGCTAACGAGCTTCAAAAGCTTATTATTTGTATTAATAAATTTTTTTGTTTATAATGTAATAATATGTATGTCACATGATAAATTCTATTGTATATGTATGTGTTAGGGCACAAATATTTGTGCTGAGGATATGTTATCTTATGTGACTTTAGGATCAATTATCCTTAAGATATGTTTCCAGGTTACGGAGGATCAAGGATCCTTAGTATTTAATTGTTCTCTAACAGTTGTATTATTTGAATGGTGTTGTATTTAACAGGTATAACGGCTAAGAGACCAAGTCTACCTATTTGTTCGCCGGTCCACGAAGTTTAGCACGTGGTCAAAGAGTAGCAACGGATTATGGAGAAGTGGCGAAATTGTAGGAATATTAGTTAGCATAT